>NC_089847.1:52598031-52635531 GCF_035609145.1 Eleutherodactylus coqui | reverse complement strand
CAAGATATCATATGTGGAAGCTATTTTTCTTTTGGCAGAACATCTGCGTATGTGTAAATGGGCAAAATTCTATCGGTCCCAAGAGTAAATGGGTCTGCCCGAATACTGCTATGCTTTCATTAGCTTCTTCCTCGTTAGTATAGTGGTGAGTATTCCTGCCTGTCACGCGGGAGACCGGGGTTCGATTCCCCGACGGGGAGTGCTTTTCTCGTTTTCTACGAAGCTATTTCCCAAGACTGTCGCCATCTTTGACAAAGTCCATCTCAAGAAGAAGTGCTTCCTGCTAAATGCTAAGAAGCATGCCACTTTGCTATCCTCTTGCCTATGTACTATTTACAACACCAGGTTATGTTTTTCTGCATTTCACCTCCAAACAGCGCTTTGTCCCCAGGAATCACTGCAGCTTTACCTTTGGGGAAAAGGAAAAAGTCTGATTTGTCAGACTTGAGATTTCTTTAGCTGGACTTTGCAGTTAGATGACTCAAGATATCATCTGTGGAAGCTATTTTTCTTTTGGCAGAACATCTGCGTATGTGTAAATGGGCAAAATTCTATCGGTCCCAAGAGTAAATGGGTCTGCCCGAATACTGCCATGCTTTCATCAGCTTCTTCCTCGTTAGTATAGTGGCGAGTAGTCACGCGGGAGACCGGGGTTCGATTCCCCGACGGGGAGTGCTTTTCTCGTTTTCTACGAAGCTATTTCCCAAGACTGTCGCCATCTTTGACAAAGTCCATCTCAAGAAGAAGTGCTTCCTGCTAAATGCTAAGAAGCATGCCACTTTGCTATCCTCTTGCCTATGTACTGTTTACAACACCAGGTTATGTTTTTCTGCATTTCACCTCCAAACAGCGCTTTGTCCCCAGGAATCACTGCAGCTTTACCTTTGGGGAAAGAGAAAAAGTCTGATTTGTCAGACTTGAGATTTCTTTAGCTGGACTTTGCAGTTAGATGACTCAAGATATCATCTGTGGAAGCTATTTTTCTTTTGGCAGAACATATGCGTATGTGTAAATGGGCAAAATTCTATCGGTCCCAAGAGTAAATGGGTCTGCCCGAATACTGCCATGCTTTCATCAGCTTCTTCCTCGTTAGTATAGTGGCGAGTAGTCACGCGGGAGACCGGGGTTCGATTCCCCGACGGGGAGTGCTTTTCTCGTTTTCTACGAAGCTATTTCCCAAGACTGTCGCCATCTTTGACAAAGTCCATCTCAAGAAGAAGTGCTTCCTGCTAAATGCTAAGAAGCATGCCACTTTGCTATCCTCTTGCCTATGTACTGTTTACAACACCAGGTTATGTTTTTCTGCATTTCACCTCCAAACAGCGCTTTGTCCCCAGGAATCACTGCAGCTTTACCTTTGGGGAAAGAGAAAAAGTCTGATTTGTCAGACTTGAGATTTCTTTAGCTGGACTTTGCAGTTAGATGACTCAAGATATCATCTGTGGAAGCTATTTTTCTTTTGGCAGAACATCTGCGTATGTGTAAATGGGCAAAATTCTATCGGTCCCAAGAGTAAATGGATCTGCCCAAATACTGCCATGCTTTCATCAGCTACTTCCTCGTTAGTATAGTGGTGAGTATCCCCGCCTGTCACGCGGGAGACCGGGGTTCGATTCCCCGACGGGGAGTGCTTTTCTCGTTTTCTACGAAGCTATTTCCCAAGACTGTCGCCATCTTTGACAAAGTCCATCTCAAGAAGAAGTGCTTCCTGCTAAATGCTAAGAAGCATGCCACTTTGCTATCCTCTTGCCTATGTACTATTTACAACACCAGGTTATGTTTTTCTGCATTTCACCTCCAAACAGCGCTTTGTCCCCAGGAATCACTGCAGCTTTACCTTTGGGGAAAAGGAAAAAGTCTGATTTGTCAGACTTGAGATTTCTTTAGCTGGACTTTGCAGTTAGATGACTCAAGATATCATCTGTGGAAGCTATTTTTCTTTTGGCAGAACATCTGCGTATGTGTAAATGGGCAAAATTCTATCGGTCCCAAGAGTAAATGGGTCTGCCCGAATACTGCCATGCTTTCATCAGCTTCTTCCTCGTTAGTATAGTGGCGAGTAGTCACGCGGGAGACCGGGGTTCGATTCCCCGACGGGGAGTGCTTTTCTCGTTTTCTACGAAGCTATTTCCCAAGACTGTCGCCATCTTTGACAAAGTCCATCTCAAGAAGAAGTGCTTCCTGCTAAATGCTAAGAAGCATGCCACTTTGCTATCCTCTTGCCTATGTACTGTTTACAACACCAGGTTATGTTTTTCTGCATTTCACCTCCAAACAGCGCTTTGTCCCCAGGAATCACTGCAGCTTTACCTTTGGGGAAAGAGAAAAAGTCTGATTTGTCAGACTTGAGATTTCTTTAGCTGGACTTTGCAGTTAGATGACTCAAGATATCATCTGTGGAAGCTATTTTTCTTTTGGCAGAACATATGCGTATGTGTAAATGGGCAAAATTCTATCGGTCCCAAGAGTAAATGGGTCTGCCCGAATACTGCCATGCTTTCATCAGCTTCTTCCTCGTTAGTATAGTGGCGAGTAGTCACGCGGGAGACCGGGGTTCGATTCCCCGACGGGGAGTGCTTTTCTCGTTTTCTACGAAGCTATTTCCCAAGACTGTCGCCATCTTTGACAAAGTCCATCTCAAGAAGAAGTGCTTCCTGCTAAATGCTAAGAAGCATGCCACTTTGCTATCCTCTTGCCTATGTACTGTTTACAACACCAGGTTATGTTTTTCTGCATTTCACCTCCAAACAGCGCTTTGTCCCCAGGAATCACTGCAGCTTTACCTTTGGGGAAAGAGAAAAAGTCTGATTTGTCAGACTTGAGATTTCTTTAGCTGGACTTTGCAGTTAGATGACTCAAGATAGCATCTGTGGAAGCTATTTTTCTTTTGGCAGAACATCTGCGTATGTGTAAATGGGCAAAATTCTATCGGTCCCAAGAGTAAATGGATCTGCCCAAATACTGCCATGCTTTCATCAGCTACTTCCTCGTTAGTATAGTGGTGAGTATCCCCGCCTGTCACGCGGGAGACCGGGGTTCGATTCCCCGACGGGGAGTGCTTTTCTCGTTTTCTACGAAGCTATTTCCCAAGACTGTCGCCATCTTTGACAAAGTCCATCTCAAGAAGAAGTGCTTCCTGCTAAATGCTAAGAAGCATGCCACTTTGCTATCCTCTTGCCTATGTACTATTTACAACACCAGGTTATGTTTTTCTGCATTTCACCTCCAAACAGCGCTTTGTCCCCAGGGAATCACTGCAGCTTTACCTTTGGGGAAAAGGAAAAAGTCTGATTTGTCAGACTTGAGATTTCTTTAGCTGGACTTTGCAGTTAGATGACTCAAGATATCATCTGTGGAAGCTATTTTTCTTTTGGCAGAACATCTGCGTATGTGTAAATGGGCAAAATTCTATCGGTCCCAAGAGTAAATGGGTCTGCCCGAATACTGCCATGCTTTCATCAGCTTCTTCCTCGTTAGTATAGTGGTGAGTATCCCCGCCTGTCACGCGGGAGACCGGGGTTCGATTCCCCGACGGGGAGTGCTTTTCTCGTTTTCTACGAAGCTATTTCCCAAGACTGTCGCCATCTTTGACAAAGTCCATCTCAAGAAGAAGTGCTTCCTGCTAAATGCTAAGAAGCATGCCACTTTGCTATCCTCTTGCCTATGTACTGTTTACAACACCAGGTTATGTTTTTCTGCATTTCACCTCCAAACAGCGCTTTGTCCCCAGGAATCACTGCAGCTTTACCTTTGGGGAAAGAGAAAAAGTCTGATTTGTCAGACTTGAGATTTCTTTAGCTGGACTTTGCAGTTAGATGACTCAAGATATCATCTGTGGAAGCTATTTTTCTTTTGGCAGAACATCTGCGTATGTGTAAATGGGCAAAATTCTATCGGTCCCAAGAGTAAATGGATCTGCCCAAATACTGCCATGCTTTCATCAGCTACTTCCTCGTTAGTATAGTGGTGAGTATCCCCGCCTGTCACGCGGGAGACCGGGGTTTGATTCCCCGACGGGGAGTGCTTTTCTCGTTTTCTACGAAGCTATTTCCCAAGACTGTCGCCATCTTTGACAAAGTCCATCTCAAGAAGAAGTGCTTCCTGCTAAATGCTAAGAAGCATGCCACTTTGCTATCCTCTTGCCTATGTACTGTTTACAACACCAGGTTATGTTTTTCTGCATTTCACCTCCAAACAGCGCTTTGTCCCCAGGAATCACTGCAGCTTTACCTTTGGGGAAAGAGAAAAAGTCTGATTTGTCAGACTTGAGATTTCTTTAGCTGGACTTTGCAGTTAGATGACTCAAGATATCATCTGTGGAAGCTATTTTTCTTTTGGCAGAACATCTGCGTATGTGTAAATGGGCAAAATTCTATCGGTCCCAAGAGTAAATGGATCTGCCCAAATACTGCCATCCTTTCATAAGCTACTTCCTCGTTAGTATAGTGGTGAGTATCCCCGCCTGTCACGCGGGAGACCGGGGTTCGATTCCCCGACGGGGAGTGCTTTTCTCGTTTTCTACGAAGCTATTTCCCAAGACTGTCGCCATCTTTGACAAAGTCCATCTCAAGAAGAAGTGCTTCCTGATAAATGCTAAGAAGCATGCCACTTTGCTATCCTCTTGCCTATGTATTTACAACACCAGGTTATGTTTTTCTGCATTTCACCTCCAAACAGCGCTTTGTCCCCAGGAATCACTGCAGCTTTACCTTTGGGGAAAAGGAAAAAGTCTGATTTGTCAGACTTGAGATTTCTTTAGCTGGACTTTGCAGTTAGATGACTCAAGATATCATCTGTGGAAGCTATTTTTCTTTTGGCAGAACATCTGCGTATGTGTAAATGGGCAAAATTCTATCAGTCCCAAGAGTAAATGGGTCTGCCCGAATACTGCTATGCTTTCATTAGCTTCTTCCTCGTTAGTATAGTGGTGAGTATTCCTGCCTGTCACGCGGGAGACCGGGGTTCGATTCCCCGACGGGGAGTGCTTTTCTCGTTTTCTACGAAGCTATTTCCCAAGACTGTCGCCATCTTTGACAAAGTCCATCTCAAGAAGAAGTGCTTCCTGCTAAATGCTAAGAAGCATGCCACTTTGCTATCCTCTTGCCTATGTACTATTTACAACACCAGGTTATGTTTTTCTGCATTTCACCTCCAAACAGCGCTTTGTCCCCAGGAATCACTGCAGCTTTACCTTTGGGGAAAAGGAAAAAGTCTGATTTGTCAGACTTGAGATTTCTTTAGCTGGACTTTGCAGTTAGATGACTCAAGATATCATCTGTGGAAGCTATTTTTCTTTTGGCAGAACATCTGCGTATGTGTAAATGGGCAAAATTCTATCGGTCCCAAGAGTAAATGGGTCTGCCCGAATACTGCCATGCTTTCATCAGCTTCTTCCTCGTTAGTATAGTGGCGAGTAGTCACGCGGGAGACCGGGGTTCGATTCCCCGACGGGGAGTGCTTTTCTCGTTTTCTACGAAGCTATTTCCCAAGACTGTCGCCATCTTTGACAAAGTCCATCTCAAGAAGAAGTGCTTCCTGCTAAATGCTAAGAAGCATGCCACTTTGCTATCCTCTTGCCTATGTACTGTTTACAACACCAGGTTATGTTTTTCTGCATTTCACCTCCAAACAGCGCTTTGTCCCCAGGAATCACTGCAGCTTTACCTTTGGGGAAAGAGAAAAAGTCTGATTTGTCAGACTTGAGATTTCTTTAGCTGGACTTTGCAGTTAGATGACTCAAGATATCATCTGTGGAAGCTATTTTTCTTTTGGCAGAACATCTGCGTATGTGTAAAT
Organism: Eleutherodactylus coqui; assembly: GCF_035609145.1. Classification (NCBI taxonomy): domain Eukaryota; kingdom Metazoa; phylum Chordata; class Amphibia; order Anura; family Eleutherodactylidae; genus Eleutherodactylus; species Eleutherodactylus coqui. The sequence continues at coordinate 52,629,735 of NC_089847.1, read as the reverse complement.
GGGCAAAATTCTATCGGTCCCAAGAGTAAATGGGTCTGCCCGAATACTGCCATGCTTTCATCAGCTTCTTCCTCGTTAGTATAGTGGCGAGTAGTCACGCGGGAGACCGGGGTTCGATTCCCCAACGGGGAGTGCTTTTCTCGTTTTCTACGAAGCTATTTCCCAAGACTGTCGCCATCTTTGACAAAGTCCATCTCAAGAAGAAGTGCTTCCTGCTAAATGCTAAGAAGCATGCCACTTTGCTATCCTCTTGCCTATGTACTGTTTACAACACCAGGTTATGTTTTTCTGCATTTTACCTCCAAACAGCGCTTTGTCCCCAGGAATCACTGCAGCTTTACCTTTGGGGAAAGAGAAAAAGTCTGATTTGTCAGACTTGAGATTTCTTTAGCTGGACTTTGCAGTTAGATGACTCAAGATATCATCTGTGGAAGCTATTTTTCTTTTGGCAGAACATCTGCGTATGTGTAAATGGGCAAAATTCTATCGGTCCCAAGAGTAAATGGGTCTGCCCGAATACTGCCATGCTTTCATCAGCTTCTTCCTCGTTAGTATAGTGGCGAGTAGTCACGCGGGAGACCGGGGTTTGATTCCCCGACGGGGAGTGCTTTTCTCGTTTTCTACGAAGCTATTTCCCAAGACTGTCGCCATCTTTGACAAAGTCCATCTCAAGAAGAAGTGCTTCCTGCTAAATGCTAAGAAGCATGCCACTTTGCTATCCTCTTGCCTATGTACTGTTTACAACACCAGGTTATGTTTTTCTGCATTTCACCTCCAAACAGCGCTTTGTCCCCAGGAATCACTGCAGCTTTACCTTTGGGGAAAGAGAAAAAGTCTGATTTGTCAGACTTGAGATTTCTTTAGCTGGACTTTGCAGTTAGATTACTCAAGATATCATCTGTGGAAGCTATTTTTCTTTTGGCAGAACATCTGCGTATGTGTAAATGGGCAAAATTCTATCGGTCCCAAGAGTAAATGGTTCTGCCCAAATACTGCCATGTTTTCATCAGCTTCTTCCTCGTTAGTAAAGTGGTGAGTATCCCCGCCTGTCACGCGGGAGATCAGGGCTCGATTCCCCGACGGGGAGTGCTTTTCTCGTTTTCTACGAAGCTATTTCCCAAGACTGTCGCCATCTTTGACAAAGTCCATCTCAAGAAGAAGTGCTTCCTGCTAAATGCTAAGAAGCATGCCACTTTGCTATCCTCTTGCCTATGTACTGTTTACAACACCAGGTTATGTTTTTCTGCATTTCACCTCCAAACAGCGCTTTGTCCCCAGGAATCACTGCAGCTTTACCTTTGGGGAAAGAGAAAAAGTCTGATTTGTCAGACTTGAGATTTCTTTAGCTGGACTTTGCAGTTAGATGACTCAAGATATCATCTGTGGAAGCTATTTTTCTTTTGGCAGAACATCTGCGTATGTGTAAATGGGCAAAATTCTATCGGTCCCAAGAGTAAATGGATCTGCCCAAATACTGCCATGCTTTCATCAGCTACTTCCTCGTTAGTATAGTGGTGAGTATCCCCGCCTGTCACGCGGGAGACCGGGGTTTGATTCCCCGACGGGGAGTGCTTTTCTCGTTTTCTACGAAGCTATTTCCCAAGACTGTCGCCATCTTTGACAAAGTCCATCTCAAGAAGAAGTGCTTCCTGCTAAATGCTAAGAAGCATGCCACTTTGCTATCCTCTTGCCTATGTACTGTTTACAACACCAGGTTATGTTTTTCTGCATTTCACCTCCAAACAGCGCTTTGTCCCCAGGAATCACTGCAGCTTTACCTTTGGGGAAAGAGAAAAAGTCTGATTTGTCAGACTTGAGATTTCTTTAGCTGGACTTTGCAGTTAGATGACTCAAGATATCATCTGTGGAAGCTATTTTTCTTTTGGCAGAACATCTGCGTATGTGTAAATGGGCAAAATTCTATCGGTCCCAAGAGTAAATGGGTCTGCCCGAATACTGCCATGCTTTCATCAGCTTCTTCCTCGTTAGTATAGTGGTGAGTGTTCCCGCCTGTCACGCGGGAGACCGGGGTTCGATTCCCCGACGGGGAGTGCTTTTCTCGTTTTCTACGAAGCTATTTCCCAAGACTGTCGCCATCTTTGACAAAGTCCATCTCAAGAAGAAGTGCTTCCTGCTAAATGCTAAGAAGCATGCCACTTTGCTATCCTCTTGCCTATGTACTATTTACAACACCAGGTTATGTTTTTCTGCATTTCACCTCCAAACAGCGCTTTGTCCCCAGGAATCACTGCAGCTTTACCTTTGGGGAAAAGGAAAAAGTCTGATTTGTCAGACTTGAGATTTCTTTAGCTGGACTTTGCAGTTAGATGACTCAAGATATCATCTGTGGAAGCTATTTTTCTTTTGGCAGAACATCTGCGTATGTGTAAATGGGCAAAATTCTATCGGTCCCAAGAGTAAATGGGTCTGCCCGAATACTGCCATGCTTTCATCAGCTTCTTCCTCGTTAGTATAGTGGCGAGTAGTCACGCGGGAGACCGGGGTTCGATTCCCCGACGGGGAGTGCTTTTCTCGTTTTCTACGAAGCTATTTCCCAAGACTGTCGCCATCTTTGACAAAGTCCATCTCAAGAAGAAGTGCTTCCTGCTAAATGCTAAGAAGCATGCCACTTTGCTATCCTCTTGCCTATGTACTGTTTACAACACCAGGTTATGTTTTTCTGCATTTCACCTCCAAACAGCGCTTTGTCCCCAGGAATCACTGCAGCTTTACCTTTGGGGAAAGAGAAAAAGTCTGATTTGTCAGACTTGAGATTTCTTTAGCTGGACTTTGCAGTTAGATGACTCAAGATATCATCTGTGGAAGCTATTTTTCTTTTGGCAGAACATCTGCGTATGTGTAAATGGGCAAAATTCTATCGGTCCCAAGAGTAAATGGGTCTGCCCGAATACTGCCATGCTTTCATCAGCTTCTTCCTCGTTAGTATAGTGGCGAGTAGTCACGCGGGAGACCGGGGTTCGATTCCCCGACGGGGAGTGCTTTTCTCGTTTTCTACTAAGCTATTTCCCAAGACTGTCGCCATCTTTGACAAAGTCCATCTCAAGAAGAAGTGCTTCCTGCTAAATGCTAAGAAGCATGCCACTTTGCTATCCTCTTGCCTATGTACTGTTTACAACACCAGGTTATGTTTTTCTGCATTTCACCTCCAAACAGCGCTTTGTCCCCAGGAATCACTGCAGCTTTACCTTTGGGGAAAGAGAAAAAGTCTGATTTGTCAGACTTGAGATTTCTTTAGCTGGACTTTGCAGTTAGATGACTCAAGATATCATCTGTGGAAGCTATTTTTCTTTTGGCAGAACATCTGCGTATGTGTAAATGGGCAAAATTCTATCGGTCCCAAGAGTAAATGGGTCCACCCGAATACTGCCATGCTTTCATCAGCTTCTTCCTCGTTAGTATAGTGGCGAGTAGTCATGCCTGTCACGCGGGAGACCGGGGTTCGATTCCCCGACGGGGAGTGCTTTTCTCGTTTTCTACGAAGCTATTTCCCAAGACTGTCGCCATCTTTGACAAAGTCCATCTCAAGAAGAAGTGCTTCCTGCTAAATGCTAAGTAGCATGCCACTTTGCTATCCTCTTGCCTATGTAATATTTACAACACCAGGTTATGTTTTTCTGCATTTCACCTCCAAACAGCGCTTTGTCCCCAGGAATCACTGCAGCTTTACCTTTGGGGAAAAGGAAAAAGTCTGATTTGTCAGACTTGAGATTTCTTTAGCTGGACTTTGCAGTTAGATGACTCAAGATATCATCTGTGGAAGCTATTTTTCTTTTGGCAGAACATCTGCGTATGTGTAAATGGGCAAAATTCTATCGGTCCCAAGAGTAAATGGGTCTGCCCGAATACTGCCATGCTTTCATCAGCTTCTTCCTCGTTAGTATAGTGGCGAGTAGTCACGCGGGAGACCGGGGTTCGATTCCCCGACGGGGAGTGCTTTTCTCGTTTTCTACGAAGCTATTTCCCAAGACTGTCGCCATCTTTGACAAAGTCCATCTCAAGAAGAAGTGCTTCCTGCTAAATGCTAAGAAGCATGCCACTTTGCTATCCTCTTGCCTATGTACTGTTTACAACACCAGGTTATGTTTTTCTGCATTTCACCTCCAAACAGCGCTTTGTCCCCAGGAATCACTGCAGCTTTACCTTTGGGGAAAGAGAAAAAGTCTGATTTGTCAGACTTGAGATTTCTTTAGCTGGACTTTGCAGTTAGATGACTCAAGATATCATCTGTGGAAGCTATTTTTCTTTTGGCAGAACATCTGCGTATGTGTAAATGGGCAAAATTCTATCGGTCCCAAGAGTAAATGGGTCTGCCCGAATACTGCCATGCTTTCATCAGCTTCTTCCTCGTTAGTATAGTGGCGAGTAGTCACGCGGGAGACCGGGGTTCGATTCCCCGACGGGGAGTGCTTTTCTCGTTTTCTACTAAGCTATTTCCCAAGACTGTCGCCATCTTTGACAAAGTCCATCTCAAGAAGAAGTGCTTCCTGCTAAATGCTAAGAAGCATGCCACTTTGCTATCCTCTTGCCTATGTACTGTTTACAACACCAGGTTATGTTTTTCTGCATTTCACCTCCAAACAGCGCTTTGTCCCCAGGAATCACTGCAGCTTTACCTTTGGGGAAAGAGAAAAAGTCTGATTTGTCAGACTTGAGATTTCTTTAGCTGGACTTTGCAGTTAGATGACTCAAGATATCATCTGTGGAAGCTATTTTTCTTTTGGCAGAACATCTGCGTATGTGTAAATGGGCAAAATTCTATCGGTCCCAAGAGTAAATGGGTCCACCCGAATACTGCCATGCTTTCATCAGCTTCTTCCTCGTTAGTATAGTGGCGAGTAGTCATGCCTGTCACGCGGGAGACCGGGGTTCGATTCCCCGACGGGGAGTGCTTTTCTCGTTTTCTACGAAGCTATTTCCCAAGACTGTCGCCATCTTTGACAAAGTCCATCTCAAGAAGAAGTGCTTCCTGCTAAATGCTAAGTAGCATGCCACTTTGCTATCCTCTTGCCTATGTAATATTTACAACACCAGGTTATGTTTTTCTGCATTTCACCTCCAAACAGCGCTTTGTCCCCAGGAATCACTGCAGCTTTACCTTTGGGGAAAAGGAAAAAGTCTGATTTGTCAGACTTGAGATTTCTTTAGCTGGACTTTGCAGTTAGATGACTCAAGATATCATCTGTGGAAGCTATTTTTCTTTTGGCAGAACATCTGCGTATGTGTAAATGGGCAAAATTCTATCGGTCCCAAGAGTAAATGGGTCTGCCCGAATACTGCCATGCTTTCATCAGCTTCTTCCTCGTTAGTATAGTGGTGAGTATCCCCGCCTGTCACGTGGGAGACCGGGGTTCGATTCCCCGACGGGGAGTGCTTTTCTTGTTTTCTACGAAGCTATTTCCCAAGACTGTCGCCATCTTTGACAAAGTCCATCTCAAGAAGAAGTGCTTCCTGCTAAATGCTAAGAAGCATGCCACTTTGCTATCCTCTTGCCTATGTACTGTTTACAACACCAGGTTATGTTTTTCTGCATTTCACCTCCAAACAGCGCTTTGTCCCCAGGAATCACTGCAGCTTTACCTTTGGGGAAAGAGAAAAAGTCTGATTTGTCAGACTTGAGATTTCTTTAGCTGGACTTTGCAGTTAGATGACTCAAGATATCATCTGTGGAAGCTATTTTTCTTTTGGCAGAACATCTGCATATGTGTAAATGGGCAAAATTCTATCGGTCCCAAGAGTAAATGGGTCTGACCGAATACTGCCATGCTTTCATCAGCTTCTTTCTCGTTAGTATAGTGGTGAGTATCCCCGCCTGTCACGCGGGAGACCGGGGCTCGATTCCCCGACGGGGAGTGCTTTTCTCGTTTTCTACGAAGCTATTTCCCAAGACTGTCGCCATCTTTGACAAAGTCCATCTCAAGAAGAAGTGCTTCCTGCTAAATGCTAAGAAGCATGCCACTTTGCTATCCTCTTGCCTATGTACTGTTTACAACACCAGGTTATGTTTTTCTGCATTTCACCTCCAAACAGCGCTTTGTCCCCAGGAATCACTGCAGCTTTACCTTTGGGGAAAGAGAAAAAGTCTGATTTGTCAGACTTGAGATTTCTTTAGCTGGACTTTGCAGTTAGATGACTCAAGATATCATCTGTGGAAGCTATTTTTCTTTTGGCAGAACATCTGCGTATGTGTAAATGGGCAAAATTCTATCGGTCCCAAGAGTAAATGGGTCTGCCCGAATACTGCCATGCTTTCATCAGCTTCTTCCTCGTTAGTATAGTGGCGAGTAGTCACGCGGGAGACCGGGGTTTGATTCCCCGACGGGGAGTGCTTTTCTCGTTTTCTACGAAGCTATTTCCCAAGACTGTCGCCATCTTTGACAAAGTCCATCTCAAGAAGAAGTGCTTCCTGCTAAATGCTAAGAAGCATGCCACTTTGCTATCCTCTTGCCTATGTACTGTTTACAACACCAGGTTATGTTTTTCTGCATTTCACCTCCAAACAGCGCTTTGTCCCCAGGAATCACTGCAGCTTTACCTTTGGGGAAAGAGAAAAAGTCTGATTTGTCAGACTTGAGATTTCTTTAGCTGGACTTTGCAGTTAGATTACTCAAGATATCATCTGTGGAAGCTATTTTTCTTTTGGCAGAACATCTGCGTATGTGTAAATGGGCAAAATTCTATCGGTCCCAAGAGTAAATGGTTCTGCCCAAATACTGCCATGTTTTCATCAGCTTCTTCCTCGTTAGTAAAGTGGTGAGTATCCCCGCCTGTCACGCGGGAGATCAGGGCTCGATTCCCCGACGGGGAGTGCTTTTCTCGTTTTCTACGAAGCTATTTCCCAAGACTGTCGCCATCTTTGACAAAGTCCATCTCAAGAAGAAGTGCTTCCTGCTAAATGCTAAGAAGCATGCCACTTTGCTATCCTCTTGCCTATGTACTGTTTACAACACCAGGTTATGTTTTTCTGCATTTCACCTCCAAACAGCGCTTTGTCCCCAGGAATCACTGCAGCTTTACCTTTGGGGAAAGAGAAAAAGTCTGATTTGTCAGACTTGAGATTTCTTTAGCTGGACTTTGCAGTTAGATGACTCAAGATATCATCTGTGGAAGCTATTTTTCTTTTGGCAGAACATCTGCGTATGTGTAAATGGGCAAAATTCTATCGGTCCCAAGAGTAAATGGATCTGCCCAAATACTGCCATGCTTTCATCAGCTACTTCCTCGTTAGTATAGTGGTGAGTATCCCCGCCTGTCACGCGGGAGACCGGGGTTTGATTCCCCGACGGGGAGTGCTTTTCTCGTTTTCTACGAAGCTATTTCCCAAGACTGTCGCCATCTTTGACAAAGTCCATCTCAAGAAGAAGTGCTTCCTGCTAAATGCTAAGAAGCATGCCACTTTGCTATCCTCTTGCCTATGTACTGTTTACAACACCAGGTTATGTTTTTCTGCATTTCACCTCCAAACAGCGCTTTGTCCCCAGGAATCACTGCAGCTTTACCTTTGGGGAAAGAGAAAAAGTCTGATTTGTCAGACTTGAGATTTCTTTAGCTGGACTTTGCAGTTAGATGACTCAAGATATCATCTGTGGAAGCTATTTTTCTTTTGGCAGAACATCTGCGTATGTGTAAATGGGCAAAATTCTATCGGTCCCAAGAGTAAATGGGTCTGCCCGAATACTGCCATGCTTTCATCAGCTTCTTCCTCGTTAGTATAGTGGTGAGTGTTCCCGCCTGTCACGCGGGAGACCGGGGTTCGATTCCCCGACGGGGAGTGCTTTTCTCGTTTTCTACGAAGCTATTTCCCAAGACTGTCGCCATCTTTGACAAAGTCCATCTCAAGAAGAAGTGCTTCCTGCTAAATGCTAAGAAGCATGCCACTTTGCTATCCTCTTGCCTATGTACTATTTACAACACCAGGTTATGTTTTTCTGCATTTCACCTCCAAACAGCGCTTTGTCCCCAGGAATCACTGCAGCTTTACCTTTGGGGAAAAGGAAAAAGTCTGATTTGTCAGACTTGAGATTTCTTTAGCTGGACTTTGCAGTTAGATGACTCAAGATATCATCTGTGGAAGCTATTTTTCTTTTGGCAGAACATCTGCGTATGTGTAAATGGGCAAAATTCTATCGGTCCCAAGAGTAAATGGGTCTGCCCGAATACTGCCATGCTTTCATCAGCTTCTTCCTCGTTAGTATAGTGGCGAGTAGTCACGCGGGAGACCGGGGTTCGATTCCCCGACGGGGAGTGCTTTTCTCGTTTTCTACGAAGCTATTTCCCAAGACTGTCGCCATCTTTGACAAAGTCCATCTCAAGAAGAAGTGCTTCCTGCTAAATGCTAAGAAGCATGCCACTTTGCTATCCTCTTGCCTATGTACTGTTTACAACACCAGGTTATGTTTTTCTGCATTTCACCTCCAAACAGCGCTTTGTCCCCAGGAATCACTGCAGCTTTACCTTTGGGGAAAGAGAAAAAGTCTGATTTGTCAGACTTGAGATTTCTTTAGCTGGACTTTGCAGTTAGATGACTCAAGATATCATCTGTGGAAGCTATTTTTCTTTTGGCAGAACATCTGCGTATGTGTAAATGGGCAAAATTCTATCGGTCCCAAGAGTAAATGGGTCTGCCCGAATACTGCCATGCTTTCATCAGCTTCTTCCTCGTTAGTATAGTGGCGAGTAGTCACGCGGGAGACCGGGGTTCGATTCCCCGACGGGGAGTGCTTTTCTCGTTTTCTACGAAGCTATTTCCCAAGACTGTCGCCATCTTTGACAAAGTCCATCTCAAGAAGAAGTGCTTCCTGCTAAATGCTAAGAAGCATGCCACTTTGCTATCCTCTTGCCTATGTACTGTTTACAACACCAGGTTATGTTTTTCTGCATTTCACCTCCAAACAGCGCTTTGTCCCCAGGAATCACTGCAGCTTTACCTTTGGGGAAAGAGAAAAAGTCTGATTTGTCAGACTTGAGATTTCTTTAGCTGGACTTTGCAGTTAGATGACTCAAGATATCATCTGTGGAAGCTATTTTTCTTTTGGCAGAACATCTGCGTATGTGTAAATGGGCAAAATTCTATCGGTCCCAAGAGTAAATGGGTCCACCCGAATACTGCCATGCTTTCATCAGCTTCTTCCTCGTTAGTATAGTGGCGAGTAGTCATGCCTGTCACGCGGGAGACCGGGGTTCGATTCCCCGACGGGGAGTGCTTTTCTCGTTTTCTACGAAGCTATTTCCCAAGACTGTCGCCATCTTTGACAAAGTCCATCTCAAGAAGAAGTGCTTCCTGCTAAATGCTAAGTAGCATGCCACTTTGCTATCCTCTTGCCTATGTAATATTTACAACACCAGGTTATGTTTTTCTGCATTTCACCTCCAAACAGCGCTTTGTCCCCAGGAATCACTGCAGCTTTACCTTTGGGGAAAAGGAAAAAGTCTGATTTGTCAGACTTGAGATTTCTTTAGCTGGACTTTGCAGTTAGATGACTCAAGATATCATCTGTGGAAGCTATTTTTCTTTTGGCAGAACATCTGCGTATGTGTAAATGGGCAAAATTCTATCGGTCCCAAGAGTAAATGGGTCTGCCCGAATACTGCCATGCTTTCATCAGCTTCTTCCTCGTTAGTATAGTGGTGAGTATCCCCGCCTGTCACGTGGGAGACCGGGGTTCGATTCCCCGACGGGGAGTGCTTTTCTTGTTTTCTACGAAGCTATTTCCCAAGACTGTCGCCATCTTTGACAAAGTCCATCTCAAGAAGAAGTGCTTCCTGCTAAATGCTAAGAAGCATGCCACTTTGCTATCCTCTTGCCTATGTACTGTTTACAACACCAGGTTATGTTTTTCTGCATTTCACCTCCAAACAGCGCTTTGTCCCCAGGAATCACTGCAGCTTTACCTTTGGGGAAAGAGAAAAAGTCTGATTTGTCAGACTTGAGATTTCTTTAGCTGGACTTTGCAGTTAGATGACTCAAGATATCATCTGTGGAAGCTATTTTTCTTTTGGCAGAACATCTGCATATGTGTAAATGGGCAAAATTCTATCGGTCCCAAGAGTAAATGGGTCTGACCGAATACTGCCATGCTTTCATCAGCTTCTTTCTCGTTAGTATAGTGGTGAGTATCCCCGCCTGTCACGCGGGAGACCGGGGCTCGATTCCCCGACGGGGAGTGCTTTTCTCGTTTTCTACGAAGCTATTTCCCAAGACTGTCGCCATCTTTGACAAAGTCCATCTCAAGAAGAAGTGCTTCCTGCTAAATGCTAAGAAGCATGCCACTTTGCTATCCTCTTGCCTATGTACTGTTTACAACACCAGGTTATGTTTTTCTGCATTTCACCTCCAAACAGCGCTTTGTCCCCAGGAATCACTGCAGCTTTACCTTTGGGGAAAGAGAAAAAGTCTGATTTGTCAGACTTGAGATTTCTTTAGCTGGACTTTGCAGTTAGATGACTCAAGATATCATCTGTGGAAGCTATTTTTCTTTTGGCAGAACATCTGCGTATGTGTAAATGGGCAAAATTCTATCGGTCCCAAGAGTAAATGGGTCTGCCCGAATACTGCCATGCTTTCATCAGCTTCTTCCTCGTTAGTATAGTGGCGAGTAGTCACGCGGGAGACCGGGGTTCGATTCCCCGACGGGGAGTGCTTTTCTCGTTTTCTACGAAGCTATTTCCCAAGACTGTCGCCATCTTTGACAAAGTCCATCTCAAGAAGAAGTGCTTCCTGCTAAATGCTAAGAAGCATGCCACTTTGCTATCCTCTTGCCTATGTACTGTTTACAACACCAGGTTATGTTTTTCTGCATTTCACCTCCAAACAGCGCTTTGTCCCCAGGAATCACTGCAGCTTTACCTTTGGGGAAAGAGAAAAAGTCTGATTTGTCAGACTTGAGATTTCTTTAGCTGGACTTTGCAGTTAGATGACTCAAGATATCATCTGTGGAAGCTATTTTTCTTTTGGCAGAACATCTGCGTATGTGTAAATGGGCAAAATTCTATCGGTCCCAAGAGTAAATGGGTCTGCCCGAATACTGCCATGCTTTCATCAGCTTCTTCCTCGTTAGTATAGTGGCGAGTAGTCACGCGGGAGACCGGGGTTCGATTCCCCGACGGGGAGTGCTTTTCTCGTTTTCTACGAAGCTATTTCCCAAGACTGTCGCCATCTTTGACAAAGTCCATCTCAAGAAGAAGTGCTTCCTGCTAAATGCTAAGAAGCATGCCACTTTGCTATCCTCTTGCCTATGTACTGTTTACAACACCAGGTTATGTTTTTCTGCATTTCACCTCCAAACAGCGCTTTGTCCCCAGGAATCACTGCAGCTTTACCTTTGGGGAAAGAGAAAAAGTCTGATTTGTCAGACTTGAGATTTCTTTAGCTGGACTTTGCAGTTAGATGACTCAAGATATCATCTGTGGAAGCTATTTTTCTTTTGGCAGAACATCTGCGTATGTGTAAATGGGCAAAATTCTATCGGTCCCAAGAGTAAATGGGTCCGCCCGAATACTGCCATGCTTTCATCAGCTTCTTCCTCGTTAGTATAGTGGCGAGTAGTCACGCCTGTCACGCGGGAGACCGGGGTTCGATTCCCCGACGGGGAGTGCTTTTCTCGTTTTCTACGAAGCTATTTCCCAAGACTGTCGCCATCTTTGACAAAGTCCATCTCAAGAAGAAGTGCTTCCTGCTAAATGCTAAGTAGCATGCCACTTTGCTATCCTCTTGCCTATGTAATATTTACAACACCAGGTTATGTTTTTCTGCATTTCACCTCCAAACAGCGCTTTGTCCCCAGGAATCACTGCAGCTTTACCTTTGGGGAAAAGGAAAAAGTCTGATTTGTCAGACTTGAGATTTCTTTAGCTGGACTTTGCAGTTAGATGACTCAAGATATCATCTGTGGAAGCTATTTTTCTTTTGGCAGAACATCTGCGTATGTGTAAATGGGCAAAATTCTATCGGTCCCAAGAGTAAATGGGTCTGCCCGAATACTGCCATGCTTTCATCAGCTTCTTCCTCGTTAGTATAGTGGTGGGTATCTCCGCCTGTCACGTGGGAGACCGGGGTTCGATTCCCCGACGGGGAGTGCTTTTCTCGTTTTCTACGAAGCTATTTCCCAAGACTGTCGCCATCTTTGACAAAGTCCATCTCAAGAAGAAGTGCTTCCTGCTAAATGCTAAGAAGCATGCCACTTTGCTATCCTCTTGCCTATGTACTGTTTACAACACCAGGTTATGTTTTTCTGCATTTCACCTCCAAACAGCGCTTTGTCCCCAGGAATCACTGCAGCTTTACCTTTGGGGAAAGAGAAAAAGTCTGATTTGTCAGACTTGAGATTTCTTTAGCTGGACTTTGCAGTTAGATGACTCAAGATATCATCTGTGGAAGCTATTTTTCTTTTGGCAGAACATCTGCATATGTGTAAATGGGCAAAATTCTATCGGTCCCAAGAGTAAATGGGTCTGACCGAATACTGCCATGCTTTCATCAGCTTCTTTCTCGTTAGTATAGTGGTGAGTATCCCCGCCTGTCACGCGGGAGACCGGGGCTCGATTCCCCGACGGGGAGTGCTTTTCTCGTTTTCTACGAAGCTATTTCCCAAGACTGTCGCCATCTTTGACAAAGTCCATCTCAAGAAGAAGTGCTTCCTGCTAAATGCTAAGAAGCATGCCACTTTGCTATCCTCTTGCCTATGTACTGTTTACAACACCAGGTTATGTTTTTCTGCATTTCACCTCCAAACAGCGCTTTGTCCCCAGGAATCACTGCAGCTTTACCTTTGGGGAAAGAGAAAAAGTCTGATTTGTCAGACTTGAGATTTCTTTAGCTGGACTTTGCAGTTAGATGACTCAAGATATCATCTGTGGAAGCTATTTTTCTTTTGGCAGAACATCTGCGTATGTGTAAATGGGCAAAATTCTATCGGTCCCAAGAGTAAATGGGTCTGCCCGAATACTGCCATGCTTTCATCAGCTTCTTCCTCGTTAGTATAGTGGCGAGTAGTCACGCGGGAGACCGGGGTTCGATTCCCCGACGGGGAGTGCTTTTCTCGTTTTCTACGAAGCTATTTCCCAAGACTGTCGCCATCTTTGACAAAGTCCATCTCAAGAAGAAGTGCTTCCTGCTAAATGCTAAGAAGCATGCCACTTTGCTATCCTCTTGCCTATGTACTGTTTACAACACCAGGTTATGTTTTTCTGCATTTCACCTCCAAACAGCGCTTTGTCCCCAGGAATCACTGCAGCTTTACCTTTGGGGAAAGAGAAAAAGTCTGATTTGTCAGACTTGAGATTTCTTTAGCTGGACTTTGCAGTTAGATGACTCAAGATATCATCTGTGGAAGCTATTTTTCTTTTGGCAGAACATCTGCGTATGTGTAAATGGGCAAAATTCTATCGGTCCCAAGAGTAAATGGGTCTGCCCGAATACTGCCATGCTTTCATCAGCTTCTTCCTCGTTAGTATAGTGGTGAGTGTTCCCGCCTGTCACGCGGGAGACCGGGGTTCGATTCCCCGACGGGGAGTGCTTTTCTCGTTTTCTACGAAGCTATTTCCCAAGACTGTCGCCATCTTTGACAAAGTCCATCTCAAGAAGAAGTGCTTCCTGCTTAATGCTAAGAAGCATGCCACTTTGCTATCCTCTTGCCTATGTACTGTTTACAACACCAGGTTATGTTTTTCTGCATTTCACCTCCAAACAGCGCTTTGTCCCCAGGAATCACTGCAGCTTTACCTTTGGGGAAAGAGAAAAAGTCTGATTTGTCAGACTTGAGATTTCTTTAGCTGGACTTTGCAGTTAGATGACTCAAGATATCATCTGTGGAAGCTATTTTTCTTTTGGCAGAACATCTGCGTATGTGTAAATGGGCAAAATTCTATCGGTCCCAAGAGTAAATGGGTCTGCCCGAATACTGCCATGCTTTCATCAGCTTCTTCCTCGTTAGTATAGTGGCGAGTAGTCACGCGGGAGACCGGGGTTCGATTCCCCGACGGGGAGTGCTTTTCTCGTTTTCTACGAAGCTATTTCCCAAGACTGTCGCCATCTTTGACAAAGTCCATCTCAAGAAGAAGTGCTTCCTGCTAAATGCTAAGAAGCATGCCACTTTGCTATCCTCTTGCCTATGTACTGTTTACAACACCAGGTTATGTTTTTCTGCATTTCACCTCCAAACAGCGCTTTGTCCCCAGGAATCACTGCAGCTTTACCTTTGGGGAAAGAGAAAAAGTCTGATTTGTCAGACTTGAGATTTCTTTAGCTGGACTTTGCAGTTAGATGACTCAAGATATCATCTGTGGAAGCTATTTTTCTTTTGGCAGAACATCTGCGTATGTGTAAATGGGCAAAATTCTATCGGTCCCAAGAGTAAATGGGTCCGCCCGAATACTGCCATGCTTTCATCAGCTTCTTCCTCGTTAGTATAGTGGCGAGTAGTCACGCCTGTCACGCGGGAGACCGGGGTTCGATTCCCCGACGGGGAGTGCTTTTCTCGTTTTCTACGAAGCTATTTCCCAAGACTGTCGCCATCTTTGACAAAGTCCATCTCAAGAAGTGCTTCCTGCTAAATGCTAAGTAGCATGCCACTTTGCTATCCTCTTGCCTATGTAATATTTACAACACCAGGTTATGTTTTTCTGCATTTCACCTCCAAACAGCGCTTTGTCCCCAGGAATCACTGCAGCTTTACCTTTGGGGAAAAGGAAAAAGTCTGATTTGTCAGACTTGAGATTTCTTTAGCTGGACTTTGCAGTTAGATGACTCAAGATATCATCTGTGGAAGCTATTTTTCTTTTGGCAGAACATCTGCGTATGTGTAAATGGGCAAAATTCTATCGGTCCCAAGAGTAAATGGGTCTGCCCGAATACTGCCATGCTTTCATCAGCTTCTTCCTCGTTAGTATAGTGGTGAGTATCCCCGCCTGTCACGTGGGAGACCGGGGTTCGATTCCCCGACGGGGAGTGCTTTTCTCGTTTTCTACGAAGCTATTTCCCAAGACTGTCGCCATCTTTGACAAAGTCCATCTCAAGAAGAAGTGCTTCCTGCTAAATGCTAAGAAGCATGCCACTTTGCTATCCTCTTGCCTATGTACTGTTTACAACACCAGGTTATGTTTTTCTGCATTTCACCTCCAAACAGCGCTTTGTCCCCAGGAATCACTGCAGCTTTACCTTTGGGGAAAGAGAAAAAGTCTGATTTGTCAGACTTGAGATTTCTTTAGCTGGACTTTGCAGTTAGATGACTCAAGATATCATCTGTGGAAGCTATTTTTCTTTTGGCAGAACATCTGCATATGTGTAAATGGGCAAAATTCTATCGGTCCCAAGAGTAAATGGGTCTGACCGAATACTGCCATGCTTTCATCAGCTTCTTTCTCGTTAGTATAGTGGTGAGTATCCCCGCCTGTCACGCGGGAGACCGGGGCTCGATTCCCCGACGGGGAGTGCTTTTCTCGTTTTCTACGAAGCTATTTCCCAAGACTGTCGCCATCTTTGACAAAGTCCATCTCAAGAAGAAGTGCTTCCTGCTAAATGCTAAGAAGCATGCCACTTTGCTATCCTCTTGCCTATGTACTGTTTACAACACCAGGTTATGTTTTTCTGCATTTCACCTCCAAACAGCGCTTTGTCCCCAGGAATCACTGCAGCTTTACCTTTGGGGAAAAGGAAAAAGTCTGATTTGTCAGACTTGAGATTTCTTTAGCTGGACTTTGCAGTTAGATGACTCAAGATATCATCTGTGGAAGCTATTTTTCTTTTGGCAGAACATCTGCGTATGTGTAAATGGGCAAAATTCTATCGGTCCCAAGAGTAAATGGGTCTGCCCGAATACTGCCATGCTTTCATCAGCTTCTTCCTCGTTAGTATAGTGGCGAGTAGTCACGCGGGAGACCGGGGTTCGATTCCCCGACGGGGAGTGCTTTTCTCGTTTTCTACGAAGCTATTTCCCAAGACTGTCGCCATCTTTGACAAAGTCCATCTCAAGAAGAAGTGCTTCCTGCTAAATGCTAAGAAGCATGCCACTTTGCTATCCTCTTGCCTATGTACTGTTTACAACACCAGGTTATGTTTTTCTGCATTTCACCTCCAAACAGCGCTTTGTCCCCAGGAATCACTGCAGCTTTACCTTTGGGGAAAGAGAAAAAGTCTGATTTGTCAGACTTGAGATTTCTTTAGCTGGACTTTGCAGTTAGATGACTCAAGATATCATCTGTGGAAGCTATTTTTCTTTTGGCAGAACATCTGCGTATGTGTAAATGGGCAAAATTCTATCGGTCCCAAGAGTAAATGGATCTGCCCAAATACTGCCATGCTTTCATCAGCTACTTCCTCGTTAGTATAGTGGTGAGTATCCCCGCCTGTCACGCGGGAGACCGGGGTTCGATTCCCCGACGGGGAGTGCTTTTCTCGTTTTCTACGAAGCTATTTCCCAAGACTGTCGCCATCTTTGACAAAGTCCATCTCAAGAAGAAGTGCTTCCTGCTAAATGCTAAGAAGCATGCCACTTTGCTATCCTCTTGCCTATGTATTTACAACACCAGGTTATGTTTTTCTGCATTTCACCTCCAAACAGCGCTTTGTCCCCAGGAATCACTGCAGCTTTACCTTTGGGGAAAAGGAAAAAGTCTGATTTGTCAGACTTGAGATTTCTTTAGCTGGACTTTGCAGTTAGATGACTCAAGATATCATCTGTGGAAGCTATTTTTCTTTTGGCAGAACATCTGCGTATGTGTAAATGGGCAAAATTCTATCGGTCCCAAGAGTAAATGGGTCTGCCCGAATACTGCCATGCTTTCATCAGCTTCTTCCTCGTTAGTATAGTGGTGAGTGTTCCCGCCTGTCACGCGGGAGACCGGGGTTCGATTCCCCGACGGGGAGTGCTTTTCTCGTTTTCTACGAAGCTATTTCCCAAGACTGTCGCCATCTTTGACAAAGTCCATCTCAAGAAGAAGTGCTTCCTGCTTAATGCTAAGAAGCATGCCACTTTGCTATCCTCTTGCCTATGTACTGTTTACAACACCAGGTTATGTTTTTCTGCATTTCACCTCCAAACAGCGCTTTGTCCCCAGGAATCACTGCAGCTTTACCTTTGGGGAAAGAGAAAAAGTCTGATTTGTCAGACTTGAGATTTCTTTAGCTGGACTTTGCAGTTAGATGACTCAAGATATCATCTGTGGAAGCTATTTTTCTTTTGGCAGAACATCTGCGTATGTGTAAATGGGCAAAATTCTATCGGTCCCAAGAGTAAATGGGTCTGCCCGAATACTGCCATGCTTTCATCAGCTTCTTCCTCGTTAGTATAGTGGCGAGTAGTCACGCGGGAGACCGGGGTTCGATTCCCCGACGGGGAGTGCTTTTCTCGTTTTCTACGAAGCTATTTCCCAAGACTGTCGCCATCTTTGACAAAGTCCATCTCAAGAAGAAGTGCTTCCTGCTAAATGCTAAGAAGCATGCCACTTTGCTATCCTCTTGCCTATGTACTGTTACAACACCAGGTTATGTTTTTCTGCATTTCACCTCCACACAGCGCTTTGTCCCCAGGAATCACTGCAGCTTTACCTTTGGGGAAAGAGAAAAAGTCTGATTTGTCAGACTTGAGATTTCTTTAGCTGGACTTTGCAGTTAGATGACTCAAGATATCATCTGTGGAAGCTATTTTTCTTTTGGCAGAACATCTGCGTATGTGTAAATGGGCAAAATTCTATCGGTCCCAAGAGTAAATGGGTCTGCCCGAATACTGCCATGTTTTCATCAGCTTCTTCCTCGTTAGTATAGTGGCGAGTAGTCACGCGGGAGACCGGGGTTCGATTCCCCGACGGGGAGTGCTTTTCTCGTTTTCTACGAAGCTATTTCCCAAGACTGTCGCCATCTTTGACAAAGTCCATCTCAAGAAGAAGTGCTTCCTGCTAAATGCTAAGAAGCATGCCACTTTGCTATCCTCTTGCCTATGTACTGTTTACAACACCAGGTTATGTTTTTCTGCATTTCACCTCCAAACAGCGCTTTGTCCCCAGGAATCACTGCAGCTTTACCTTTGGGGAAAGAGAAAAAGTCTGATTTGTCAGACTTGAGATTTCTTTAGCTGGACTTTGCAGTTAGATGACTCAAGATATCATCTGTGGAAGCTATTTTTCTTTTGGCAGAACATCTGCGTATGTGTAAATGGGCAAAATTCTATCGGTCCCAAGAGTAAATGGGTCTGCCCGAATACTGCCATGCTTTCATCAGCTTCTTCCTCGTTAGTATAGTGGCGAGTAGTCACGCGGGAGACCGGGGTTCGATTCCCCGACGGGGAGTGCTTTTCTCGTTTTCTACGAAGCTATTTCCCAAGACTGTCGCCATCTTTGACAAAGTCCATCTCAAGAAGAAGTGCTTCCTGCTAAATGCTAAGAAGCATGCCACTTTGCTATCCTCTTGCCTATGTACTGTTTACAACACCAGGTTATGTTTTTCTGCATTTCACCTCCAAACAGCGCTTTGTCCCCAGGAATCACTGCAGCTTTACCTTTGGGGAAAGAGAAAAAGTCTGATTTGTCAGACTTGAGATTTCTTTAGCTGGACTTTGCAGTTAGATGACTCAAGATATCATCTGTGGAAGCTATTTTTCTTTTGGCAGAACATCTGCGTATGTGTAAATGGGCAAAATTCTATCGGTCCCAAGAGTAAATCGATCTGCCCAAATACTGCCATCCTTTCATCAGCTACTTCCTCGTTAGTATAGTGGTGAGTATCCCCGCCTGTCACGCGGGAGACCGGGGTTCGATTCCCCGACGGGGAGTGCTTTTCTCGTTTTCTACGAAGCTATTTCCCAAGACTGTCGCCATCTTTGACAAAGTCCATCTCAAGAAGAAGTGCTTCCTGCTAAATGCTAAGAAGCATGCCACTTTGCTATCCTCTTGCCTATGTACTATTTACAACACCAGGTTATGTTTTTCTGCATTTCACCTCCAAACAGCGCTTTGTCCCCAGGAATCACTGCAGCTTTACCTTTGGGGAAAAGGAAAAAGTCTGATTTGTCAGACTTGAGATTTCTTTAGCTGGACTTTGCAGTTAGATGACTCAAGATATCATCTGTGGAAGCTATTTTTCTTTTGGCAGAACATCTGCGTATGTGTAAATGGGCAAAATTCTATCGGTCCCAAGAGTAAATGGGTCTGCCCGAATACTGCCATGCTTTCATCAGCTTCTTCCTCGTTAGTATAGTGGCGAGTAGTCACGCGGGAGACCGGGGTTCGATTCCCCAACGGGGAGTGCTTTTCTCGTTTTCTACGAAGCTATTTCCCAAGACTGTCGCCATCTTTGACAAAGTCCATCTCAAGCAGAAGTGCTTCCTGCTAAATGCTAAGAAGCATGCCACTTTGCTATCCTCTTGCCTATGTACTGTTTACAACACCAGGTTATGTTTTTCTGCATTTCACCTCCAAACAGCGCTTTGTCCCCAGGAATCACTGCAGCTTTACCATTGGGGAAAAGGAAAAAGTCTGATTTGTCAGACTTGAGATTTCTTTAGCTGGACTTTGCAGTTAGATGACTCAAGATTTCATCTGTGGAAGCTATTTTTCTTTTGGCAGAACATCTGCGTATGTGTAAATGGGCAAAATTCTATCGGTCCCAAGAGTAAATGGGTCTGCCCGAATACTGCCATGCTTTCATCAGCTTCTTCCTCATTAGTATAGTGGCGAGTAGTCACGCGGGAGACCGGGGTTCGATTCCCCGACGGGGAGTGCTTTTCTCGTTTTCTACGAAGCTATTTCCCAAGACTGTCGCCATCTTTGACAAAGTCCATCTCAAGAAGAAGTGCTTCCTGCTAAATGCTAAGAAGCATGCCACTTTGCTATCCTCTTGCCTATGTACTATTTACAACACCAGGTTATGTTTTTCTGCATTTCACCTCCAAACAGCGCTTTGTCCCCAGGAATCACTGCAGCTTTACCTTTGGGGAAAAGGAAAAAGTCTGATTTGTCAGACTTGAGATTTCTTTAGCTGGACTTTGCAGTTAGATGACTCAAGATATCATCTGTGGAAGCTATTTTTCTTTTGGCAGAACATCTGCGTATGTGTAAATGGGCAAAATTCTATCGGTCCCAAGAGTAAATGGGTCTGCCCGAATACTGCCATGCTTTCATCAGCTTCTTCCTCGTTAGTATAGTGGCGAGTAGTCACGCGGGAGACCGGGGTTCGATTCCCCAACGGGGAGTGCTTTTCTCGTTTTCTACGAAGCTATTTCCCAAGACTGTCGCCATCTTTGACAAAGTCCATCTCAAGCAGAAGTGCTTCCTGCTAAATGCTAAGAAGCATGCCACTTTGCTATCCTCTTGCCTATGTACTGTTTACAACACCAGGTTATGTTTTTCTGCATTTCACCTCCAAACAGCGCTTTGTCCCCAGGAATCACTGCAGCTTTACCTTTGGGGAAAAGGAAAAAGTCTGATTTGTCAGACTTGAGATTTCTTTAGCTGGACTTTGCAGTTAGATGACTCAAGATATCATCTGTGGAAGCTATTTTTCTTTTGGCAGAACATCTGCGTATGTGTAAATGGGCAAAATTCTATCGGTCCCAAGAGTAAATGGGTCTGCCCGAATACTGCCATGCTTTCATCAGCTTCTTCCTCATTAGTATAGTGGCGAGTAGTCACGCGGGAGACCGGGGTTCGATTCCCCGACGGGGAGTGCTTTTCTCGTTTTCTACGAAGCTATTTCCCAAGACTGTCGCCATCTTTGACAAAGTCCATCTCAAGAAGAAGTGCTTCCTGCTAAATGCTAAGAAGCATGCCACTTTGCTATCCTCTTGCCTATGTACTGTTTACAACACCAGGTTATGTTTTTCTGCATTTCACCTCCAAACAGCGCTTTGTCCCCAGGAATCACTGCAGCTTTACCTTTGGGGAAAAGGAAAAAGTCTGATTTGTCAGACTTGAGATTTCTTTAGCTGGACTTTGCAGTTAGATGACTCAAGATTTCATCTGTGGAAGCTATTTTTCTTTTGGCAGAACATCTGCGTATGTGTAAATGGGCAAAATTCTATCGGTCCCAAGAGTAAATGGGTCTGCCCGAATACTGCCATGCTTTCATCAGCTTCTTCCTCATTAGTATAGTGGCGAGTAGTCACGCGGGAGACCGGGGTTCGATTCCCCGACGGGGAGTGCTTTTCTCGTTTTCTACGAAGCTATTTCCCAAGACTGTCGCCATCTTTGACAAAGTCCATCTCAAGAAGAAGTGCTTCCTGCTAAATGCTAAGAAGCATGCCACTTTGCTATCCTCTTGCCTATGTACTATTTACAACACCAGGTTATGTTTTTCTGCATTTCACCTCCAAACAGCGCTTTGTCCCCAGGAATCACTGCAGCTTTACCTTTGGGGAAAAGGAAAAAGTCTGATTTGTCAGACTTGAGATTTCTTTAGCTGGACTTTGCAGTTAGATGACTCAAGATATCATCTGTGGAAGCTATTTTTCTTTTGGCAGAACATCTGCGTATGTGTAAATGGGCAAAATTCTATCGGTCCCAAGAGTAAATGGGTCTGCCCGAATACTGCCATGCTTTCATCAGCTTCTTCCTCGTTAGTATAGTGGCGAGTAGTCACGCGGGAGACCGGGGTTCGATTCCCCAACGGGGAGTGCTTTTCTCGTTTTCTACGAAGCTATTTCCCAAGACTGTCGCCATCTTTGACAAAGTCCATCTCAAGAAGAAGTGCTTCCTGCTAAATGCTAAGAAGCATGCCACTTTGCTATCCTCTTGCCTATGTACTGTTTACAACACCAGGTTATGTTTTTCTGCATTTCACCTCCAAACAGCGCTTTGTCCCCAGGAATCACTGCAGCTTTACCTTTGGGGAAAAGGAAAAAGTCTGATTTGTCAGACTTGAGATTTCTTTAGCTGGACTTTGCAGTTAGATGACTCAAGATATCATCTGTGGAAGCTATTTTTCTTTTGGCAGAACATCTGCGTATGTGTAAATGGGCAAAATTCTATCGGTCCCAAGAGTAAATGGGTCTGCCCGAATACTGCCATGCTTTCATCAGCTTCTTCCTCATTAGTATAGTGGCGAGTAGTCACGCGGGAGACCGGGGTTCGATTCCCCGACGGGGAGTGCTTTTCTCGTTTTCTACGAAGCTATTTCCCAAGACTGTCGCCATCTTTGACAAAGTCCATCTCAAGAAGAAGTGCTTCCTGCTAAATGCTAAGAAGCATGCCACTTTGCTATCCTCTTGCCTATGTACTGTTTACAACACCAGGTTATGTTTTTCTGCATTTCACCTCCAAACAGCGCTTTGTCCCCAGGAATCACTGCAGCTTTACCTTTGGGGAAAGAGAAAAAGTCTGATTTGTCAGACTTGAGATTTCTTTAGCTGGACTTTGCAGTTAGATGACTCAAGATATCATCTGTGGAAGCTATTTTTCTTTTGGCAGAACATCTGCGTATGTGTAAATGGGCAAAATTCTATCGGTCCCAAGAGTAAATGGGTCTGCCCGAATACTGCCATGCTTTCATCAGCTTCTTCCTCGTTAGTATAGTGGCGAGTAGTCACGCGGGAGACCGGGGTTCGATTCCCCCACGGGGAGTGCTTTTCTCGTTTTCTACGAAGCTATTTCCCAAGACTGTCGCCATCTTTGACAAAGTCCATCTCAAGAAGAAGTGCTTCCTGCTAAATGCTAAGAAGCATGCCACTTTGCTATCCTCTTGCCTATGTACTGTTTACAACACCAGGTTATGTTTTTCTGCATTTCACCTCCAAACAGCGCTTTGTCCCCAGGAATCACTGCAGCTTTACCTTTGGGGAAAGAGAAAAAGTCTGATTTGTCAGACTTGAGATTTCTTTAGCTGGACTTTGCAGTTAGATGACTCAAGATATCATCTGTGGAAGCTATTTTTCTTTTGGCAGAACATCTGCGTATGTGTAAATGGGCAAAATTCTATCGGTCCCAAGAGTAAATGGGTCTGCCCGAATACTGCCATGCTTTCATCAGCTTCTTCCTCGTTAGTATAGTGGTGAGTGTTCCCGCCTGTCACGCGGGAGACCGGGGTTCGATTCCCCGACGGGGAGTGCTTTTCTCGTTTTCTACGAAGCTATTTCCCAAGACTGTCGCCATCTTTGACAAAGTCCATCTCAAGAAGAAGTGCTTCCTGCTTAATGCTAAGAAGCATGCCACTTTGCTATCCTCTTGCCTATGTACTGTTTACAACACCAGGTTATGTTTTTCTGCATTTCACCTCCAAACAGCGCTTTGTCCCCAGGAATCACTGCAGCTTTACCTTTGGGGAAAGAGAAAAAGTCTGATTTGTCAGACTTGAGATTTCTTTAGCTGGACTTTGCAGTTAGATGACTCAAGATATCATCTGTGGAAGCTATTTTTCTTTTGGCAGAACATCTGCGTATGTGTAAATGGGCAAAATTCTATCGGTCCCAAGAGTAAATGGGTCTGACCGAATACTGCCATGCTTTCATCAGCTTCTTCCTCGTTAGTATAGTGTTGAGTATCCCCGCCTGTCACGCGGGAGACCGGGGTTCGATTCCCCGACGGGGACTGCTTTTCTCGTTTTCTACGAAGCTATTTCCCAAGACTGTCGCCATCTTTGACAAAGTCCATCTCAAGAAGAAGTGCTTCCTGCTAAATGCTAAGAAGCATGCCACTTTGCTATCCTCTTGCCTATGTACTATTTACAACACCAGGTTATGTTTTTCTGCATTTCACCTCCAAACAGCGCTTTGTCCCCAGGAATCACTGCAGCTTTACCTTTGGGGAAAAGGAAAAAGTCTGATTTGTCAGACTTGAGATTTCTTTAGCTGGACTTTGCAGTTAGATGACTCAAGATATCATCTGTGGAAGCTATTTTTCTTTTGGCAGAACATCTGCGTATGTGTAAATGGGCAAAATTCTATCGGTCCCAAGAGTAAATGGGTCTGCCCGAATACTGCCATGCTTTCATCAGCTTCTTCCTCGTTAGTATAGTGGCGAGTAGTCACGCGGGAGACCGGGGTTCGATTCCCCAACGGGGAGTGCTTTTCTCGTTTTCTACGAAGCTATTTCCCAAGACTGTCGCCATCTTTGACAAAGTCCATCTCAAGCAGAAGTGCTTCCTGCTAAATGCTAAGAAGCATGCCACTTTGCTATCCTCTTGCCTATGTACTGTTTACAACACCAGGTTATGTTTTTCTGCATTTCACCTCCAAACAGCGCTTTGTCCCCAGGAATCACTGCAGCTTTACCTTTGGGGAAAGAGAAAAAGTCTGATTTGTCAGACTTGAGATTTCTTTAGCTGGACTTTGCAGTTAGATGACTCAAGATATCATCTGTGGAAGCTATTTTTCTTTTGGCAGAACATCTGCGTATGTGTAAATGGGCAAAATTCTATCGGTCCCAAGAGTAAATGGGTCTGCCCGAATACTGCCATGTTTTCATCAGCTTCTTCCTCGTTAGTATAGTGGCGAGTAGTCACGCGGGAGACCGGGGTTCGATTCCCCGACGGGGAGTGCTTTTCTCGTTTTCTACGAAGCTATTTCCCAAGACTGTCGCCATCTTTGACAAAGTCCATCTCAAGAAGAAGTGCTTCCTGCTAAATGCTAAGAAGCATGCCACTTTGCTATCCTCTTGCCTATGTACTGTTTACAACACCAGGTTATGTTTTTCTGCATTTCACCTCCAAACAGCGCTTTGTCCCCAGGAATCACTGCAGCTTTACCTTTGGGGAAAGAGAAAAAGTCTGATTTGTCAGACTTGAGATTTCTTTAGCTGGACTTTGCAGTTAGATGACTCAAGATATCATCTGTGGAAGCTATTTTTCTTTTGGCAGAACATCTGCGTATGTGTAAATGGGCAAAATTCTATCGGTCCCAAGAGTAAATGGGTCTGCCCGAATACTGCCATGCTTTCATCAGCTTCTTCCTCGTTAGTATAGTGGCGAGTAGTCACGCAGGAGACCGGGGTTCGATTCCCCGACGGGGAGTGCTTTTCTCGTTTTCTACGAAGCTATTTCCCAAGACTGTCGCCATCTTTGACAAAGTCCATCTCAAGAAGAAGTGCTTCCTGCTAAATGCTAAGAAGCATGCCACTTTGCTATCCTCTTGCCTATGTACTGTTTACAACACCAGGTTATGTTTTTCTGCATTTCACCTCCAAACAGCGCTTTGTCCCCAGGAATCACTGCAGCTTTACCTTTGGGGAAAGAGAAAAAGTCTGATTTGTCAGACTTGAGATTTCTTTAGCTGGACTTTGCAGTTAGATGACTCAAGATATCATCTGTGGAAGCTATTTTTCTTTTGGCAGAACATCTGCGTATGTGTAAATGGGCAAAATTCTATCGGTCCCAAGAGTAAATGGGTCTGCCCGAATACTGCCATGCTTTCATCAGCTTCTTCCTCGTTAGTATAGTGGCGAGTAGTCACGCGGGAGACCGGGGTTCGATTCCCCAACGGGGAGTGCTTTTCTCGTTTTCTACGAAGCTATTTCCCAAGACTGTCGCCATCTTTGACAAAGTCCATCTCAAGCAGAAGTGCTTCCTGCTAAATGCTAAGAAGCATGCCACTTTGCTATCCTCTTGCCTATGTACTGTTTACAACACCAGGTTATGTTTTTCTGCATTTCACCTCCAAACAGCGCTTTGTCCCCAGGAATCACTGCAGCTTTACCTTTGGGGAAAAGGAAAAAGTCTGATTTGTCAGACTTGAGATTTCTTTAGCTGGACTTTGCAGTTAGATGACTCAAGATATCATCTGTGGAAGCTATTTTTCTTTTGGCAGAACATCTGCGTATGTGTAAATGGGCAAAATTCTATCGGTCCCAAGAGTAAATGGGTCTGCCCGAATACTGCCATGCTTTCATCAGCTTCTTCCTCATTAGTATAGTGGCGAGTAGTCACGCGGGAGACCGGGGTTCGATTCCCCGACGGGGAGTGCTTTTCTCGTTTTCTACGAAGCTATTTCCCAAGACTGTCGCCATCTTTGACAAAGTCCATCTCAAGAAGAAGTGCTTCCTGCTAAATGCTAAGAAGCATGCCACTTTGCTATCCTCTTGCCTATGTACTGTTTACAACACCAGGTTATGTTTTTCTGCATTTCACCTCCAAACAGCGCTTTGTCCCCAGGAATCACTGCAGCTTTACCTTTGGGGAAAGAGAAAAAGTCTGATTTGTCAGACTTGAGATTTCTTTAGCTGGACTTTGCAGTTAGATGACTCAAGATATCATCTGTGGAAGCTATTTTTCTTTTGGCAGAACATCTGCGTATGTGTAAATGGGCAAAATTCTATCGGTCCCAAGAGTAAATGGGTCTGCCCGAATACTGCCATGCTTTCATCAGCTTCTTCCTCGTTAGTATAGTGGCGAGTAGTCACGCGGGAGACCGGGGTTCGATTCCCCGACGGGGAGTGCTTTTCTCGTTTTCTACGAAGCTATTTCCCAAGACTGTCGCCATCTTTGACAAAGTCCATCTCAAGAAGAAGTGCTTCCTGCTAAATGCTAAGAAGCATGCCACTTTGCTATCCTCTTGCCTATGTACTGTTTACAACACCAGGTTATGTTTTTCTGCATTTCACCTCCAAACAGCGCTTTGTCCCCAGGAATCACTGCAGCTTTACCTTTGGGGAAAGAGAAAAAGTCTGATTTGTCAGACTTGAGATTTCTTTAGCTGGACTTTGCAGTTAGATGACTCAAGATATCATCTGTGGAAGCTATTTTTCTTTTGGCAGAACATCTGCGTATGTGTAAATGGGCAAAATTCTATCGGTCCCAAGAGTAAATGGGTCTGCCCGAATACTGCCATGCTTTCATCAGCTTCTTCCTCGTTAGTATAGTGGCGAGTAGTCACGCGGGAGACCGGGGTTCGATTCCCCGACGGGGAGTGCTTTTCTCGTTTTCTACGAAGCTATTTCCCAAGACTGTCGCCATCTTTGACAAAGTCCATCTCAAGAAGAAGTGCTTCCTGCTAAATGCTAAGAAGCATGCCACTTTGCTATCCTCTTGCCTATGTACTGTTTACAACACCAGGTTATGTTTTTCTGCATTTCACCTCCAAACAGCGCTTTGTCCCCAGGAATCACTGCAGCTTTACCTTTGGGGAAAGAGAAAAAGTCTGATTTGTCAGACTTGAGATTTCTTTAGCTGGACTTTGCAGTTAGATGACTCAAGATATCATCTGTGGAAGCTATTTTTCTTTTGGCAGAACATCTGCGTATGTGTAAATGGGCAAAATTCTATCGGTCCCAAGAGTAAATGGGTCTGCCCGAATACTGCCATGCTTTCATCAGCTTCTTCCTCGTTAGTATAGTGGCGAGTAGTCACGCGGGAGACCGGGGTTCGATTCCCCGACGGGGAGTGCTTTTCTCGTTTTCTACGAAGCTATTTCCCAAGACTGTCGCCATCTTTGACAAAGTCCATCTCAAGAAGAAGTGCTTCCTGCTAAATGCTAAGAAGCATGCCACTTTGCTATCCTCTTGCCTATGTAATATTTACAACACCAGGTTATGTTTTTCTGCATTTCACCTCCAAACAGCGCTTTGTCCCCAGGAATCACTGCAGCTTTACCTTTGGGGAAAAGGAAAAAGTCTGATTTGTCAGACTTGAGATTTCTTTAGCTGGACTTTGCAGTTAGATGACTCAAGATATCATCTGTGGAAGCTATTTTTCTTTTGGCAGAACATCTGCGTATGTGTAAATGGGCAAAATTCTATCGGTCCCAAGAGTAAATGGGTCTGCCCGAATACTGCCATGCTTTCATCAGCTTCTTCCTCGTTAGTATAGTGGTGAGTATCCCCGCCTGTCACGCGGGAGACCGGGGTTCGATTCCCCGACGGGGAGTGCTTTTCTCGTTTTCTACGAAGCTATTTCCCAAGACTGTCGCCATCTTTGACAAAGTCCATCTCAAGAAGAAGTGCTTCCTGCTAAATGCTAAGAAGCATGTCACTTTGCTATCCTCTTGCCTATGTACTATTTACAACACCAGGTTATGTTTTTCTGCATTTCACCTCCAAACAGCGCTTTGTCCCCAGGAATCACTGCAGCTTTACCTTTGGGGAAAAGGAAAAAGTCTGATTTGTCAGACTTGAGATTTCTTTAGCTGGACTTTGCAGTTAGATGACTCAAGATATCATCTGTGGAAGCTATTTTTCTTTTGGCAGAACATCTGCGTATGTGTAAATGGGCAAAATTCTATCGGTCCCAAGAGTAAATGGGTCTGCCTGAATACTGCCATGCTTTCATCAGCTTCTTCCTCGTTAGTATAGTGGCGAGTAGTCACGCGGGAGACCGGGGTTCGATTCCCCGACGGGGAGTGCTTTTCTCGTTTTCTACGAAGCTATTTCCCAAGACTGTCGCCATCTTTGACAAAGTCCATCTCAAGAAGAAGTGCTTCCTGCTAAATGCTAAGAAGCATGCCACTTTGCTATCCTCTTGCCTATGTACTGTTTACAACACCAGGTTATGTTTTTCTGCATTTCACCTCCAAACAGCGCTTTGTCCCCAGGAATCACTGCAGCTTTACCTTTGGGGAAAGAGAAAAAGTCTGATTTGTCAGACTTGAGATTTCTTTAGCTGGACTTTGCAGTTAGATGACTCAAGATATCATCTGTGGAAGCTATTTTTCTTTTGGCAGAACATCTGCGTATGTGTAAATGGGCAAAATTCTATCGGTCCCAAGAGTAAATGGGTCTGCCCGAATACTGCCATGCTTTCATCAGCTTCTTCCTCATTAGTATAGTGGCGAGTAGTCACGCGGGAGACCGGGGTTCGATTCCCCGACGGGGAGTGCTTTTCTCGTTTTCTACGAAGCTATTTCCCAAGACTGTCGCCATCTTTGACAAAGTCCATCTCAAGAAGAAGTGCTTCCTGCTAAATGCTAAGAAGCATGCCACTTTGCTATCCTCTTGCCTATGTACTGTTTACAACACCAGGTTATGTTTTTCTGCATTTCACCTCCAAACAGCGCTTTGTCCCCAGGAATCACTGCAGCTTTACCTTTGGGGAAAGAGAAAAAGTCTGATTTGTCAGACTTGAGATTTCTTTAGCTGGACTTTGCAGTTAGATGACTCAAGATATCATCTGTGGAAGCTATTTTTCTTTTGGCAGAACATCTGCGTATGTGTAAATGGGCAAAATTCTATCGGTCCCAAGAGTAAATGGATCTGCCCAATTACTGCCATGCTTTCATCAGCTACTTCCTCGTTAGTATAGTGGTGAGTATCCCCGCCTGTCACGCGGGAGACCGGGCTTCGATTCCCCGACGGGGAGTGCTTTTCTCGTTTTCTACGAAGCTATTTCCCAAGACTGTCGCCATCTTTGACAAAGTCCATCTCAAGAAGAAGTGCTTCCTGCTAAATGCTAAGAAGCATGCCACTTTGCTATCCTCTTGCTTATGTATTTACAACACCAGGTTATGTTTTTCTGCATTTCACCTCCAAACAGCGCTTTGTCCCCAGGAATCACTGCAGCTTTACCTTTGGGGAAAAGGAAAAAGTCTGATTTGTCAGACTTGAGATTTCTTTAGCTGGACTTTGCAGTTAGATGACTCAAGATATCATCTGTGGAAGCTATTTTTCTTTTGGCAGAACATCTGCGTATGTGTAAATGGGCAAAATTCTATCGGTCCCAAGAGTAAATGGGTCTGCCCGAATTCTGCCATGCTTCATCAGCTTCTTCCTCGTTAGTATAGTGGTGAGTATTCCCGCCTATCACGCGGGAGACCGGGGTTCGATTCCCCGACGGGGAGTGCTTTTTTCGTTTTCTACGAAGCTATTTCCCAAGACTGTCGCCATCTTTGACAAAGTCCATCTCAAGAAGAAGTGCTTCCTGCTAAATGCTAAGAAGCATGCCACTTTGCTATCCTCTTGCCTATGTACTATTTACAACACCAGGTTATGTTTTTCTGCATTTCACCTCCAAACAGCGCTTTGTCCCCAGGAATCACTGCAGCTTTACCTTTGGGGAAAAGGAAAAAGTCTGATTTGTCAGACTTGAGATTTCTTTAGCTGGACTTTGCAGTTAGATGACTCAAGATATCATCTGTGGAAGCTATTTTTCTTTTGGCAGAACATCTGCGTATGTGTAAATGGGCAAAATTCTATCGGTCCCAAGAGTAAATGGGTCTGCCCGAATACTGCCATGCTTTCATCAGCTTCTTCCTCGTTAGTATAGTGGCGAGTAGTCACGCGGGAGACCGGGGTTCGATTCCCCGACGGGGAGTGCTTTTCTCGTTTTCTACGAAGCTATTTCCCAAGACTGTCGCCATCTTTGACAAAGTCCATCTCAAGAAGAAGTGCTTCCTGCTAAATGCTAAGAAGCATGCCACTTTGCTATCCTCTTGCCTATGTACTGTTTACAACACCAGGTTATGTTTTTCTGCATTTCACCTCCAAACAGCGCTTTGTCCCCAGGAATCACTGCAGCTTTACCTTTGGGGAAAGAGAAAAAGTCTGATTTGTCAGACTTGAGATTTCTTTAGCTGGACTTTGCAGTTAGATGACTCAAGATATCATCTGTGGAAGCTATTTTTCTTTTGGCAGAACATATGCGTATGTGTAAATGGGCAAAATTCTATCGGTCCCAAGAGTAAATGGGTCTGCCCGAATACTGCCATGCTTTCATCAGCTTCTTCCTCGTTAGTATAGTGGCGAGTAGTCACGCGGGAGACCGGGGTTCGATTCCCCGACGGGGAGTGCTTTTCTCGTTTTCTACGAAGCTATTTCCCAAGACTGTCGCCATCTTTGACAAAGTCCATCTCAAGAAGAAGTGCTTCCTGCTAAATGCTAAGAAGCATGCCACTTTGCTATCCTCTTGCCTATGTACTGTTTACAACACCAGGTTATGTTTTTCTGCATTTCACCTCCAAACAGCGCTTTGTCCCCAGGAATCACTGCAGCTTTACCTTTGGGGAAAGAGAAAAAGTCTGATTTGTCAGACTTGAGATTTCTTTAGCTGGACTTTGCAGTTAGATGACTCAAGATATCATCTGTGGAAGCTATTTTTCTTTTGGCAGAACATCTGCGTATGTGTAAATGGGCAAAATTCTATCGGTCCCAAGAGTAAATGGGTCTGCCCGAATACTGCCATGCTTTCATCAGCTTCTTCCTCGTTAGTATAGTGGCGAGTAGTCACGCGGGAGACCGGGGTTCGATTCCCCGACGGGGAGTGCTTTTCTCGTTTTCTACGAAGCTATTTCCCAAGACTGTCGCCATCTTTGACAAAGTCCATCTCAAGAAGAAGTGCTTCCTGCTAAATGCTAAGAAGCATGCCACTTTGCTATCCTCTTGCCTATGTACTGTTTACAACACCAGGTTATGTTTTTCTGCATTTCACCTCCAAACAGCGCTTTGTCCCCAGGAATCACTGCAGCTTTACCTTTGGGGAAAGAGAAAAAGTCTGATTTGTCAGACTTGAGATTTCTTTAGCTGGACTTTGCAGTTAGATGACTCAAGATATCATCTGTGGAAGCTATTTTTCTTTTGGCAGAACATCTGCGTATGTGTAAATGGGCAAAATTCTATCGGTCCCAAGAGTAAATGGATCTGCCCAAATACTGCCATGCTTTCATCAGCTACTTCCTCGTTAGTATAGAGGTGGGTATCCCCGCCTGTCACGCGGGAGACCGGGGTTCGATTCCCCGACGGGGAGTGCTTTTCTCGTTTTCTACGAAGCTATTTCCCAAGACTGTCGCCATCTTTGACAAAGTCCATCTCAAGAAGAAGTGCTTCCTGCTAAATGCTAAGAAGCATGCC